>NC_085139.1:217626228-217654970 GCF_024139115.2 Armigeres subalbatus
TTTTTCATCTTCCTCATAGCACACGTAAACTGAACGAAGCAATTGATAACTGCGTAGCCAAAGTCTTCAAGGGCCTAATACTCAATATTCTCTGTACATGTCCGGCCGTGCAGTCAATCATATCTGAGCATCAACATGGCTTCGTTAAAAAACGGTCAACGCTGTCCAATCTAATGATTTACACACATTCGATTATCACCAAACTGGAGCATCGGAATCAGGTCGACGCCATCTATATTGATTTTTCCAAGCATTTTGACAAAGCGCCACATTAGCTTGCAATAGGGCACTGCACGGGCTGCTTTGTCTCTTTCTCGTTGCAAGAAAATTAGAAAACAACAAGGCCATTAAAGCATAGCATAGCATAGCATAGTTACGGTGTACTTCGTAGATTGGATACTAGTGTTACTCATGTTTTTCTTTTGAAATCCTTATTCAGATTGCTATCAGAAATCAAGGTGAGTGTTGTCCTTGATTTCAATCCAGAACAAAAATCAAAAAAGCATGAGGGTTACTACTCCTGGCCACGGCCATCTTCACCGTTACTTGGGAGGGGAGGGAAGTGTTGATGTAGTACTTACTTAACGAGAGGCCCCCGACTCAGCGACACCCTCATAAGTACCACGGAGTTGGATATTGGGGAAGGTATTCGTTGAGTCAGGATTTGCCTGTAGCTGACAATGTGACCGTGGTAGATCATACACCGTAACACACCACGCAAAGGTGTCTACCCAGCGTTACGGGGGTTAGAAAACAACAAGGCCAGTAAATGTCAAAATTTATGAAGGACGAAAGTGAAAGAAATTTGTCCGTGCAGTGCCCTATTGATAAATTGAGTCATCTAGAAGTTCTAGACTCGAACTATACCTACTTGGATTGTTAGACGGTTTCGAGCTTTCGTCAACATACAAGATTCAAGATCTGATGCTTTTGATATTCCCCCAGGAGTACCACAAGGTAGCCTAGGTGCCCTAGGTGCCCTCATTTTCATTCTCTTCATCAATGACCTATACAACCTATACCAGCAAGATGTTATACGCGAGCAATTTGATTTCTTTCGTCGTGCAGCGCATCGGACTTTTTATGGACAAAATAGTCCGCTAGATGTGTGTTGTCAACGTTTTAATGATGTGTACCACTTGTTTGATTTTACTATGTTGAAAAATGTGTTTAGACCTAAGATTAATATTTAACTTTCCAGTCTGTGCGATTTTTTTATATTTTCAAAGACTCAAACAAATAAATAACTCCGATTTTAGCCAGCTAGATTGCGCAAGCATCTGCCTGTGCACCGAACGACTGCAACTGGTTGGCCGATCGATGCTTGCTTATGCCGTAGTTATTTTTCGTTTTGAGCGATGCAGAACCGAAATTACCGCAGAACATCATTCGCCCTTCCTTCCGTGATCATCATATTTGAACGCCAGCTTCCCCGGCCAGCAAGGAAAATGCGTGCGTGCTGAAAGGAACTTATGCCCCGGCCCGGAGGGATAATGATAGTTGTAAAAACTAAGTGCTTATCGACGGATTCATCTGGCGGAGGGACGGCTTTCGGACGGTTTTTATTCGGGGTTGGGCCCTTTCGATGGATCATATTTTGGGCGAGCTGTTTTTTCGACGCGTGAATCCTGCCGGATAGTGAACACGTGGGCGCCCGAAGGATTGTGGAAGGCGGCACTGTATGGATGGTAATTCCATTACTTCGTTTATAGAGCCCAGTGTTTGCCATTTGGAGATGTTATTTGATTTAATAACTCAAAACTTGTGTGTTTTGTTGAACCTGTTGATCTTTGATTTCTTATGTAGCCTTGAATTATGTACATTTTGTGCAAGTAATTTGTGGCTAGTTTTCATAGACAAAATTAAAGAAACATTATTTATCTATTATGAAATATTTATAATCAAGAGCCATTTCTTTAGAGAACTGTGACCAAGCTGATTTATTTGATGAAAAATTGATAGTTTAAGTTTAGTATTTAGTCTATTGATCTTAGTAGAAATACGTATAAAAATGACGCGGCTGGTAAGCAGAGCAAATTTCACAACGTGAATACGCCTTCTATGTAAACTAAATGGAGCTACTATGGGGCATCGTGATCCGTACACTTACCTCACTTACCATCCATATGGCCGAACAATTTTTCGAATAAAAGTTAGATTTTGTAATAAAGCCTGTCAACGTCAGTACTGCTAGTTTTCGGGACCGTCATGTGAAAGTGAAAACAGTTGCATTTTCATTTTCAAAAGACCAAATGAAAATGTAGCGGGCTGCCGGTTACCTGTCACATAACAAGCGGTCATGATGGGAATGTGGCTTCGTTTTGAAATCTAAATTTCTGAATAGTTTTGATAGATCTGTGCAAATAAGGATGACTAGTCGATAAAATGTTTATATTGTTCCTTGTTTTCGAGTTAGAAGTAACATTCTTGAAGAAGAAACAGCTTATTTACAATAGTTTGATGCGCTTTCATTAAATAAAAATCCGGGAAAATTTAGCGGCATTCCTTTAATTGTTTTTGTTTTCTTTGAAAGCAAGAGAGAATAGAATGTAAATATCGCGTGATCTCCCTCAATGAAAATGAAAATCTCAGTACTGGTCCACGTTAAATTTCGGACAGTTAGATGACGTTCAATTGACTTGTCGCCATTTCATCAATTTGGACGAGAGCTAAGACATGCTGAAAGCAGCAGTAAAGCAAAGAGATTTAGCTGTCAAGTAAATAGATAGTCTCAGTAGGGTAAGACGGTATAATATGGCAATACCTATGAAAACTTTTTACTTTTTAACGTAATGTATGCAAACTTTGTTTTATTTTGTAGTTAAACAAATCGCAAATGCATTACCTGTGAGTAGTCATATAAAAATATTACTGAGAACACGTAATAAAGCTGTTTTTGAAAAGTCGTGAAAAAATGGATTTCAAAAAGTGCCTGGGCAATACGCCCCACCGTAATCAAAGACGTTTCTTAGCCCTTCATTAGTGTTTTATCTATCCCATAATAAAAAGGTTACAAATCCTTATGTGCTTGAAATTAAAAGAACCAAGATAAGTCCATTTAAACAGGTGTGAAATACATATCAATATTTTCCATATAATTTGGAAGCAACTGTTGCAGGCTCACAGCGCTTGTGTCCAGTTGGTAAGGGCATACCGCCCTGCCTACACTGCACTGGGGCGTTTTGGACAGTGAAACATGTTTTCGAAAATCGTTACATTTTTGCAGATGGAAGCAATTTTATATCATATTCATCACTGAGAAAAGTTATTTTGTTGCCCAACCGAGTGTTCCAGTGCAAGTTTTTTCGGATAGTATGCTAGAATTGCTCCAGAATGTTGTGCAAACAAACATGAAAAGTTACATCAAAACTGTAACTTTTTGTATCTTGCTATTATTTTCATTGTGCAATAGAAAAATACTTCCAAATTCACATAGTATGATGGTTTTACAAATATTTATAGGTTCCAACTAATTTTTACCCATAGTTAGGTATAGTTTTCTAGAAATCAAAAGGGGGCGTTTTAGCCAGGTGGGGCGCATTATACTGTCTTGGTAAAAATGTTTAAAATCGCGTTGAAAGATGAGTGTCCGAAATTTGACGTGGACAGGCTTTAATGCTTGATCAATTCCTATGCAACTAAAAAGTGGTGAATGCTAGGTAGGATTTGTAGGTAAAAATGTTGTAAATCTCACTGAAAGAACCAAACTATCATAAATTCTGAAGATATGTTAGATTTAATTTTGGACCACCTGTTGAACATATTTTGGATCACTCGAACAATTTTGTATTGCTTGCAAAGTTATGTTACTATTGGCGTAGATTAGTAATCTCCAGCATTTTCGGCATTTTCATACTTTCCTTGTTAAGTGATAAATTTTTATAAGCACTCAAAAGCTTAGAACAAAATCTACTAGCTAAGGTGCCCGCCAGAGTAAAGACGACGTGCGATGCGACGCGACGCCACAGTACAATTTGACAGCCTGTTGATAATGATTTTTTTTTTTCCGTGAGTCGCGCCGCATCGCATCGCTCGTCGCGTTTACTCTGGCTTGACCCTAAGGGTATTGAAACTAATATCAATTTTTTTCCCTTTTCTCAATCTTATGTATTCAAAACGATGAGTTTTGTTTCGCCCGACGTTTCGGCCTTTTATTATAGCCCTTTTTAAGGGTGAACTAAAAAGGACATGATGGAAGATGGAAAAGTGCATAACATGATACATAAAACCCAGATTGGTCTATCTAGCAGTGATTGTGCCTTTCTCGTGCATTTTTAAACAACCCAATCAAACAATCAAATACATCATCGGGAAATTCGTTGAAATGCTGAATAATTTGTGATATTAATATTTTGACGTTGGCCTTCTCAGTCTAATTTAATTAAGACGGCTTGTTTGGCATAGCCCGACGTTTCGGTCCCGTGTATTGGTCCAACACACGGGACCGAAACGTCGGGCTATGCCAAACTAGCCGTCTTAATTAAATTAGACTGAGAAATCCAACGTCAAAATATCCATTTCACCAGTCGCATTCTCCTACAATTATTGTGATATTAATTTTAAATCACTAAGTACAGTAGGGGAAGAGGTTCGGTTGTGGGCACCCTTTTGACAATAACTTTGCTTATAGTTGGTATTATGTCTACATTTTTATACCAATGAAAAGCTAGACGTACAACCTTTACTGCTAGAGAAGGAATTGGTTCGTTTCAAAGAAAAAGAGTATTTTATTAGTTTTAATTGTCATGAAACAATAAAAAACCTAGATTAATCCACCTAGAAGTGAGAATGTCTTTCTCATGCATTGAAGAAGGTAACGAAAACAATCACTTAAGAAAGGTCAAAAATAGCACTTTTGGAAGTTGGATTTAACTTTTTCCATCAATTTTTATGTATTGCATTCATTTATGAACATCTCAGGCATTTTTTTTTCAATTTCGTGTTATTCTTCTCAATGAAAATGAAAATAAATGATAATTTTTCAACAACTTCGGAGGGCAATGTCTAAAAGGTACAATTTAAAAAGGGAAAAAATAAGACTGAATTCCCCGTCGAATGCAACTTGTTGGTTAGATGCGCCTAATCACAAATAAATAATAAAACTTATTATTACAATAAATTAAGACTGCATAAAGAAGAAAATGCATAAAACAGCATAAAAACAAGTATGTTGAAAAACTCAGTGATACAGAACGATTCGTCAATAATAAGAGGGTGCCCATGTCTCGTACTTGACTCGACTACGAGAAATTGAGGACGACCTTACTGTTGAGGTCGAAATACGTATCTGTAAAGGTACAATTAAGTGGTGTAATCAAATGGAATTGTACAAACTCGTCTTATGATAAGTGAAGACATTTCACCAAAAAGCTCAACATAATTTTCTTAAGTCTTTTCTTCTGCTTTTCGTTTATGGAACTGTCAGTGTGGACCGCACCTACACGGACAGATAAATCAACCCAAACTTTGAGTTCAATATACGCACTATTGAGAATATCGCAGAAAAAATTTACCCAAATTTGGGTAATTTTCCCTTTCTTTCCCATGATTGTTGTCAAAACTAGAGCAAGATGTAAACACCTCATCGGAGTTGCTCAGCCCAATAACCCAAATTTGAGTAAATTCAATACTCTCTATTTTGGGTTGATCAAGGTCCGCTGGGGATAAGTTAAACTCAGCTTTGGGTAAATTGTTTACATGTGATTAAAGGCAAACTACCTAGTGCCAGAAAAGTCATTTTACTCAAATTTGGGTTGTTGGCCCAAACCACGGTTTTGAGTGCAAACAACTCACTTTTGGGTAGTTTTGGTTTTCAGTGTATCTCTTTTCTTCCCGTGGTTACCCTTATGGCTGCCATATATACAGATTTATCTGTATTATACAGATTCTTGAACATCGATACAGACATGATACATGTTACAGATTTTCTACAGATTTTTTAATCCAATACAGATTTATACAGATTTTTTATTTAGAATGTTGTACATGAACTCTTGATCTGTCTCAAAGCGAGAAGGATTCATGCATTCAATCAACCTAAAGAATAACTTTTACCGGATTTGTCTGAAATCTCGAAAATCAGTTATAGGAAGTTTTTTCAAATATTTGACTTGAAATTTGAAACGACTCTTACTCTCTCTATGCAGCTTATTTCGTTCAACCGACGCTACTACCAGATAGATCGCAATCTATTATTTTGTATGGTGCATTAGTTAACCAAAATAATTTGAATTAAGAGCACAATCACCATTCCAAAAAACAATGTCAGAACCAATTAGGCCCATTTGAAACAAGATTCTAGAATTATCAAAAAAAAATTACAAATTCCATTTGAATTATTTCACAAAAATTTCTCATGTGAAAACTTAAAAATTCGTAGGTATTTTAAAAATATTAATAAACAAAAGAATTCGAGTTGTGATTAATTTATGCACTTTTGGCGAACTTCCTGGAGTTTTAAAACTGTGATTCCTAATGAAATTGATTAAAAGACGTCTTGAAACACAGAAAAGGTTGTGAATGTCGATCTTATCTGATCATGAATCTTTTCAAATATTTTTGCTGAAACTTTGGCAAAGTTCACGTAGAGTTCAGTAATATTCATCCAGACAAAATATTCATCACTAGCTTTATGTACCCGGCCTTGCTCGGAGTTGCCAGTTTGGTTTGCAGTTTTTTTTTCACAGTCGGAAAATATTAAAACTAATTGGTTAACAGGGTAATTGTGTTTACTTGTTGATACTTCATCATTTGATTAAAAGAAGGCTTTTGGAAATATTGACTAATTTTGAAGAAGGCTATTTCTAAAGAAGGGAAAACATCCAACAATGTCTTATTCCGGGCAAACGCATATTTTTAAAGAAGGGATCACACCCACCATTGCCTTATTCCGAGAAAATGCCTACTTTTAAAGGAGCAATCACATCCACCATCCAGAAGGAAACACATTATTCATTGCTTTTCACTGGGCAAACTATGATTCCGATGAAGGGTAACAATTATCATTGCTTTATACCCAGCAAATGCATGCTTTATATGAAATTTTTTTTCTGATGATGTTCAGTATTATCCCAAATTCACTTCATGTTAAATGACCTTAGGCCAAATAGTGTTATGTTAATGGCCTGCTTCATTCAGGGTTATGTCATTTTCAGGGAAATGTTATTGTCGAGGATTTGCTTTTTTTGAAGAATTGTTTTCGGAGCATTGTACAATGTCAAAGAACCTCGGATGAACTTAATAAGAGGGATTTTAAATTAGGTCGTTTTCTATACAATACCCAACCCCAACATTCTCCCGCATTTCAAATACTCCTCCCAGCCTCTCTAAAATAATTTCCTTTGGGTAAACAATACGTGTTTAAATATTTGGATTGAATTCACCCATGCGATAGAAAGGTATACTAAACTGTTCGTTTAATAAATATGCCCTCTCTCGTTCAGCTATGACAGTCCTTCCTAGCCTGATATAGTCTTCCTTAGACAGAGAATATGGGTTCCAAATTTGGTGGGCATCGGTAAATGGGTTCAGAAGCTATGCTGAATCGATCGCTAACTAAACAATACCCCTCTCTCACAACCACCCCATTTTAAAAGGACCTACCAATATCCACTAAAATCTGTTCCTTAGGACAGACAATATTTGATAGAAATTTGGTTCTAATCGGTCATGGGGCTCAAGACTCACATTGAGTTGATCGATTGGTAAACAATACCCCTCCCCACATACCATCTCTTATTTCCAAAGCGCATGCCTAACCCCTATCGTCGTCTCCTTAAGATAAAGAATGTGTGTTCCAAATTTGGTAGAAATCGGCTAAGGGGTTCAGAAGTTACACTGAATTGATCCCTAACCCCCCTATCGTCGTCTCCTTAAGATAAAGAATGTGTGTTCCAAATTTGGTTGAGAACGGCCAAGGGGTTCAGAAAGTACACTAAGTTGATCGATTACTAAGCAATACCCCTCCCCCCACACCCTCCCCCTTTTCCGAACAGCATCCATAACTCCCCTATCGTCGTCTCCTTAAGATAAAGAATGTGTGTTCCAAATTTGGTTGAGAACGGCCAAGGGGTTCAGAAAGTACCTAAGTTGATCGATTACTAAGCAATACCCATCTTCCCACACCCTCCCCCTTTTCCGAACAGCATCCATAACTCCCCTATCGTCGTCTCCTTAAGATAAAGAATGTGTGTTCGAAATTTGGTTGAGAACGGCCAAGGGGTTTAGAAAGTTCACCGAGTTGATCGATTAATAAGCAATTCCCCTCCCCCCACACCCTCCCCCTTTTCCGAACAGCATCCATAACTCCCCTATCGTCGTCTCCTTAAGATAAAGAATGTGTGTTCCAAATTTGGTAGAGATCGGCTAAGGGGTTCAGAAGGTACACTGAGTTGATCGATGACTAAGCAATACACCTCCCCCCACTACCTTCCCCTTTTCCGAACAGCATCCATAACCGACCTATCGTCGTCTCCTTAAGGTAAAGAATGTGTGTTTTAAATTTGGTTGAGATCGGCCACGGGGTTCAGAAGGTACACTGAGTTGATCGATGACTAAGCAATACACCTCCCCCCACACCCTCCCCCTTTTCCGAACAGCATTCATAACCCCCCTATCGTCGTCTCCTTAAGATAAAGAATGTGTGTTCCAAATTTGGTTGAGAACGGCCAAGGGGTTCAGAAAGTACACTGAGTTGATCGATGACTAAGCAATGCCCCTTCCCCACACCCTCCCCCTTTTCCAAACAACATCCATAACCCCCCTATCGTCGTCTCCTTAAGATAAATAATGAGTGTTCCAAATTTGGTTGAAATCGGTCAATGCGTTCAGAAGTTATGCTGGAACATACATACAAACATACATACAAACATACAAACATTGAGTTTTATATATATATAATAATATATATATAATATAAAAATAAAAATAAAATAATAATAATAGATAATAGATAGATAGATATAGATAGATAGATAGATAGATAGATAGATAGATAGATGACAAAACATTATTGCTCCAGAATAAATGCAATATATTCCTTAGTCGTGCGGTAAGACGCGCGGCTACAAAGCAAGACCATGCTGAGGGTGGCTGGGTTCGATTCCCGGTTCCGATCTAGGAAATTTTCAGGTTGAAAATGTTCTCGACTTCCCTGGACATAGAAGTATCATCGTGTTAGACTCATGATAAATAAACAAATGCAAAAATGGTATCTTGGCTTAGAAACCTCGCAGTTAATAAATGTGGAAGTGTTTACACTAAGCTGCGATACAGAAATGTCTCAGTGGGAACCAATAAATGCCAATAAAATGAAGATAAGGATTACATGTTGGAACTAGAGCCTGGATAGATAACAAAGCTCTTGTTGGAAGTAGACAAAAAGTTTGTTAAAGTCAATTAGTTATTCATGTGTGTAATCAATAAAGCCGATATGAATTAAATTCCCGAAATAAGAGAAAACTTTTAATCTACATCTTGAACAACCAAGAAGAATTATATGGTCTGATACTTCTGCATTATTGCACTTGAATTCTTGAGAAATTCTAAGGGTTATCTGGGATTCCTAATGAAAATTCCTTGCTATTTTGAACGCTCATTAAAAAAAATATTCATCTTGGTTCAACCTTTTCGGTGAACTTTAAAACAGCAAATAAATTATACTATGAACTCCAAATACTGTTAATAACAGTCAGAACTATTTGAAAAATTTGATAAATATTTAAAAAATATCGTTTTTTCTCAAATACAGACAATACAGATTTTTATTTTAGGCCAATACAGATTTACTAAAAAATCATCTGACAGCCCTGCTTATGGCTGTCAGTGCGGAATTTCCGATGTTAGCTACGCTACGAAACAAACTGTGGTGGAGGAATACAAGTGTCAGACCCGTAATGTTGGATGAGAGCTGTTTTAGCGTGTATGATGTTTTCTGGAGTATTGGTGATCTTGTTTACATCGGATTTATGACCACTGATACGTTTTAAGGCTGGCTGGTGGTCATACTAATATAAACCTGTCCACAATCGTTACACGGGATGCTTTATATGATATTGTGCTGGTCATATGGCAGGACGGGATCTTTGACTGGTTTCAGCAAGGATTTTGTTGTTTTGGAGTTTCTTCTGGCGATTGAAAAATTCTTGTAGCCTTTTTTTCCAGATGCTGAAGATGGTTGTTGTTAGCAGATGGATATTTAGTATGGATCGATAAATTTCTCGGGTGTTGTGATGATCTTCATGTAGCGAACAGGATGGATGTGGTCTTGGAGTTTGTAGTGTCTCGACGTTTTATAGAGATGAGGTGTATGTTGGCAAACTCGATGGAGCTCATTGTTTGAAATCCAGTTGTGAGGCCACCATGGTCGAATTATATAGCGCAGCCATCTGTTGATGAACACCTGCAACCGTGGAGTGTTCTCCACTGACACACACCAGCGTATAACAGCACAGATTTCATGTTAGATTTGAAAATTCGTATTTTGGTGCGTTCACTTATCTGCCTGTTTTTCCAATTATTTTTGAAACTCGCAAAGGGAACCCATGCTTTCTTGATCCGTGCGCCAATGTCGATCTTGGTATCGCCGCCTAAAGCCATTTGGCTACCAAGATATTGTAAGCTTTCAACATCCAGTGATTCCCCGGCTACTGTGAAACTGGAAGGAGTCACCGTGTTTACATCCAACGATTTGGTTTTGTTGACGTTGATGATTAAACCTGCCGAAGAGGAGCGCTCGGCAAGGTCGTTGAGCTTACTCTGCATATCAGAACGCCGTTGAGCGAGAAGTGCAACGCCATGAGCCATTTCGAAGTCGTTTAGCTGCTCCATGTTATAGGCTGCCATAGCAGCCCGCGGTTTAATTCACGATCAATCACACCTACCAGAATCTCGTCGATTACGATGAGGAACAGTAATGGTGATAGAATACATCCTTGCCTCACACCAGATACGACCCGGATAGGGTCGGACAAGACCCCATTGTGCAGCACTCTACACGAGAAGGCCTCGTACTGTGCCTCGATGTGGCCGATGATTTTCTCAGGAAGCCCCTTGCGTCTCAGGGCGCTCCACATATTCTTGTGATTGAGACGGTCGAAATCTTTTTCGTAGTCAATGAATACCAAGTAAAGTGACTCTTGGAATTCGTTGAGCTATTCCAGAATAACACGGACCGTGACAATATGGTCCACGCAGGATCTTCCGACACGGAATCCGGGTTGCTGCCGCCGGAAAGTCGCCTCGATCTTCTTCTGAATCCGGGTTAGGATAACTTTGCATATAACTTCGAGAACGGTACACAGCAACATAATGCCTCGCCAGTTATCGCATACAGTCAGGTCACCCTTTTGGGCACCTTCACTAAGATACCTTGCAATTAGTCGACCGGGAAAGTTGCGGTGTCCCAGATATCACGAAATAAACGATGCAGTAGTTGAGCGGATGTCATGGGGTTTGCTTTGAGAATCTCGGTTGATATGAGATCGACCCCTGGGCTTTATTCGATTTCATGCTGTGGATGGCTGTTTGAATCTCCAGCAGTGATGGAGCTTCGGTATTGACGCGTGTTATATATCAGATCCTAGGCAGATCACGTTGAGGTGGTGGTGGCCTGGTTGGCAAATGAAAAAGTTATTCAAAGTGCTCGAACCAGCGTTTCAGCTAGTCAGTTGGGTCGGTCAATAACTGATCATTCGCGTCTTTCTTAGGCATCGTTGCATTCATCTTTGCTCCGCTTAAGCATCGTGAGATATCGTGGACGAGGCGAATGTCCGCGGTTGCTGCGGCTCTCTCTCCTTCTTCGGCCAGAGAGTCCACCCACGCTGAATTCTGCGAACAGCTCTCCGTTTTCGCTCATTTCTCCAAGACTATGGTGTCCTATAATGTGCTCATGGTTCAGTTGCTGTTTTGCTCTCGTCGCGCGCGGACGTCTACCAGTTTGCTGTTGGATTATGTTAAATACAGGCACTGTAGGTACCAGGCAGTGTTGCCTTTCGCATTATCTATCGGTTCTCACTCGTACGATTCTCTTCACCGTGGGCAATCAAAATGTGCGAAATGATCGTCAATACCGTCCAATTTCGTCTTCCACATACCACTCCCCTACCAACATGGGTAGAGATTGCCGGGTTTGTGAGACAATTGGACTCCGATGTATCTTCAATGGAAACAGTCTATAAAACAGCTATGGATCGTTCGCTGTTTGTGAAATTTGTTTCGTTGCAAGCAATGCAAGAGTCACTGAAAAAGAATATGGAACCTCGAAAATTCCATTACACCAGCGGGATGTCAGTGGAAGTGAAGATGACGATTGCCGGCAGCAATGTTCGATACGTCCGAGTGTTTGACTTGCCACCGGAGTTGCCAGATAATGAACTGAAACAGTGTCTTGCGGAGTATGGGGAAGTGAATCGTGTGGTTCGGGAGAAATTCCCGCCAAACTTAGGACTGGACCACATGTACACAGGCGTAAGAGGCGTGTACATCGATGTGAAAAGTGAAATTCCATCATCGTTGGAAATATCAAATTGGAAAGGAAACGTGTTCTATCAAGATTTACGAGACAAATGCTTTTTGTGTCAAACGGAAGGTCATCGGAAGGATACGTGTCCACAAAGGAAAGCTGGAAAGAAGGCAATGAATGTGCAAGACGGACAACGGAAAACATACTCCGGTGTCGTTATTGGATTCGGACAAACAACAGCGGAAGCAATGCGGAACAACGTAGTGGAAGTGGCCGAGGAAGATGTGGTTGAACTGGACACCGATCCAACTGAACGAACGCAAACATTTGAAATTCCCAATTCGATGGTGGAGCGTGAGAAGCTAGCGGAAACAATGGAATTCAAAAACAATACAGATCGAGTCTGGTTTGTGAAGAAGGGGATAATGGGCTACACGGATTACTACAACAAAATGAAAAGGGAAGAGGAGATGAAAAAGCAGCAAGCGCAGTCGACGAGTCAGCGACGGGATCATTTAGTTACGGTAGGATCGACAGACCGATCCCCACCAAAGAAGACTTCTCGCAGAAATGCATCTGAAACTTCTTCAGAATAATTTGTTCAAATTATATGTCATGTTTTCGGCTCCGTAGAGTTTTTAATTAAACAATTGAGCCAAATAAATAAACGAACTGGTAAAAAAAATGTGCTCATGGTTCGAGTTTTCGGATCCGATCTTCGCATTGAAGTCGCCCAAACAGATCTTGATATCACACTTTGGGATTCTATCTACGACGGCATTGAGTTGACTGTAGAAGTTCTCTTTGTCTTGCAGATCGGCAGCATCGGTTGCCGCATAACATTGGATTATAGTAAAGTTTCGGACCCGTGTTCTAAATCTCGCAACAATTATCCTTCCACTGATAGGTTCCCACTTCATAAGCGCAGAGTGTGCATGACCGCTTAGTAGGAAGTTAACTCCGCATGCCGGGCAGCGTGTTCACCTCGTAAACTAGAGTATAGCAGAACTTGTCCCGACAGCATTCTGTGTAAGTTTGGCCAACGGACTTCACTCAGTCCCAGGATCTCAAGCTTCATGCGGCGTGCCTCATTGGCAAGTTGTGCCAATTTACCCTGTTGGGCTAGGGTTGAAACGTTCCATGTTCCTATTCGTGTTCGTTATTTCGCGCTAAGATTATTTGCCTTAAAATCAGTCCATTACAGTAGACGTTCGATAACTGCAAGTCATTTAACTGCAATGCTTTTTAACTGCAATTCGATAGTTGCAATAGTTTTGCAGTTATCGGACCGCTAGACTTCAAACTGATGTCAAACTCAATGACAGCTGCATTGCGCTCCACATTTAGATGCACTTTTATTGCATCTAACGTTGATTGACAACCGTTTGACGTCTAGAATGCGTTGCAGTTATCGAACGGCATTCATTAACTGAAAAGTAAACATTTTGCAGTTATCGAACGGCTACTGTATCAGATTCTCGAACAAATAGATATTTCGGGAAAAGTATGTTGTTGGCCCAAGGTTCCCTATCCACCGGGATTGGGCTATCTTAGGTATAGCTTCCGGGGAATAGCATTTCATACTCAGCTGCTGGATGCCAGAACAGACGCTGTTGGAGCCGCACCACCTTGGTTAACAGATCAGTCGGGTCAAATTTGTTAAACGTCCCACCCAACACTAGGACTAGGCTAGTGCGATTTGAGCGGCACACGGTCGCTTTGATAGGGCCTGCTTGAGGACACATGCAGCTTTTTATAGAAGTTCAACAGAGCCCACTGTCGAACCCCACCACATCCTAGGCAGACCCCACAGGACGCACCCTCTCACTGTAGCTGACGTCAGAAGGACAAGAGTGCCCAGGCTCCACTACCAGCTAAGTACGCAACCCTTAGCTGGCGGTCAATTGTCATCGGAAGACCCGTGGAAGCGTAAGTATTGGAATTTGTGAGAACCAGAGCTATGTTAGGCGCTCCTTCCTGGATGTCAACTCACCATTTCGTAGCTCAAGAATGGCCTATCAATGTTATCTGGCGAATGGGTGGGAAACTGTACTAGGGTGAAAGATGCAATAGTGGAGGAACAAAGCACCTTCCAACGCTTTTTGATACTTTGCACTAAACTTTTATTTTATTTTGCTTACCTTGAGAGTGTGTTTGAAAGCTCTTTAGCTTTATTTTGTTCAAACAGTGCTGAAGTTGCCACTGAATCCAGTCATACTACCTAAAATCAATTCTGCAATTATTGGTGCATTGTTCCAATAGTTGCGGTATTTCATAACTCATGTTCCTGTAGTTGCGAATCTCGGGATTCGCAACTATTGGAGCACTACCGCAACTATTGGTGCAAAGGCGTTAAAAAAAAAGATTTTTTTAAATACTTTACTGATATTGAGGGAACCTGCCAGCTGTATTTATCTATTTTGTGTTGTGACACGTCAACTGATTGACTGACAATCTGGGTTGCTACGATTATTCGTAAATGCTCTTAAAAATATACTACCGCAACTATGGGAACACCCACGATTATCGGACCATTTGCCCTAATTGAAACAGTTCTATCAAAAGGCCTCATTGGCTACAAGGCATCACAATGAAAACTGCATCCATACAGGGCCATACATGGCACGAAAAATTCGGGATTTTCGATTCCCGGGATATTATTTTTGAAATCGGGAAATTTTTTTACTTCAGGCTTACTAATAGTATTTATGTTTACAATTTTTATTTGCATTGAACGCCTAACGCCAAGGGGAGCTCCCTCACAAAGAAAATACAAGACTAGAGTTTTATTTACCCTATGGCGGTCTACTGACTGATACTTCTGCCAGCAACTACATCTCTCTTATATTTAAACAACAAGTATCTAACTAGCTAGCTAACAACATTCCTAGATATTACAAAAGAGCAGATTAGGGTGGCTCAAATTAGTATGGGAAACACTTTTTTCAACTTTTTTGATGCGCCGCCCTCTTATTCGGTTCTATTTGATGCCTTGATGCTCTGGACAAAATTTCAGCCAAATCGGTCAACGTTTAGGCGGTGCTAAACTCGTTGGAAGTTTATATGCAATAATGTATGCAGAAACATCCAAAAACAGTGAATTGCAGTTGGACGGCACTACTTACGATGAAGAACTATGATACTCATTCAGATCTTGGGGAATTTAATACAGAATGTTATGCAGAAAACCGCGAGAAGATTAGAGTTTGCCCGGCTAAGTTATTAGCATTTCTCTGAAGTGGGGTTTGAGCAAATTTCGTTTTTTTTTACCTTTGAAAAGAAATAAATTCACCCCTACTACACTGCAGTAAAATGCTAATATCTTTGCCTAACAAACTCTAATCTTTTCGCGGTTTTCAGCATAACATTCTGTATTTAATTCTACAAGAACTGAATGAGTATCATGGTTCTTGATAGTAAATTGTGCCGTCCAACTGCAAATCACTGTTTTGGGATGTTTCTGCATACATTTTCCCATATAAACTTCCTATGAGTTTAGCACCGCCCAAACGTTGACCGATTTGGCTGAAATTTTGTCCAGAGAATCAGGGCACCAAATAGAACCGAATAAGAAGGCGGCCCATCAAAAAATTTGAAAAAGTGTTTTTTGAGCCACCCGGTGCATGGTTCCTACTTATCTTCCGTCTACAACGAGGAGTCACACACTATCTGATACATATTCCAGCAATTCTCTACACAGTCTGAAATATTTTGTAAATTTACATTCATTTTGATGCACATATTTGGAGCATGAAAAAGGACGCAAAAATAAACATTTTAATTTTAAATCAAAATTGATTTAATTCATTGATTGATGTGAAAATAGTTTTAATACATCAAATAAAGTTTATATTTGCATTTTTATTTCATTTTATTTTGCGATTCTATTTTACGCGTAATTTTGCATTACGTAGTGTGTACGCCTCGTTAATCTTCTCGGCCCTCCTAACACCGAGCTAGTCATCCTGAGCTCTTCGTCCCATATGCCTATGTTTTGGTCCGAGTTCCTTCAGGACTTCTGCTGACCAGCTTCTGAATGTTTTGGATTAAGGCTCTTCTTAGACTTTTTCTGACCTGCCCCGATAAATTCGGTACGACGCTACCCATGATTAACGAAGAATTCATGATCCCACGGCGCCACGCGACTTATACAACCGATTCATGGATCCCGTACTGCGATTACGTCAAAGATTAGTTACTTAATTAGTTGGTCTTTGATAAAGTTTTTGGGACTAGTTTATCGACACTAAGTTGTAGATCTGAAACCATTCCTGGGCCTATAACCTGTTGATGAATAGAAGGAGCTGTAACTGCTGGTAGAAGTATCAGTCAGTAACCTGCAATGGAGTATAGGGAACTTTACTATTGTGTTTTCGTTGTGACTCGTGAGCTTATGCTTCTAATACGATTCCACTGCGCATTTTCCGTCTACAGCGGGGTGTCTGACACTACCTAGTATTGCCACAGGAAATACGTTGGTTGAATGAAAACTTAAAAATGGTCTAAATCCAATATATGTACCTATAATACAAACAAACAAGCCTACTTCGACGGACAGCGAACGCGTCTTTTCGAACTCGGCGAACATTTGTATCAGAAACCATACTTTCTAATAAAAAAAAACACAAATACTATTTGCTTTTTGAAGTCGAAGCAAGGACCGATTTAAATTGAAATTGAATGGAAATGGGTCGGCCTCATATTGCAAGGGTGCTTAGAATAGACGGAATCTATGAGCAAAAGTCCCCTTAATATTCGTTACCTGATAGGATGTGGTATATGTATGCCGATAAAAATATATGCTCGTATTTTCATTTAAAATGCTCTTGGTTACGAATTTATGAATGTTTTTTATAGAAGTCGATTTGAAAGTGAGCGGAGGGCAATAGCACATATGATGGCACATATCGCACGACCTTCCTTCTGCCAAACTCTAATTCTAATAATTAAACGCCTCTAATTCTATCATGAACATCTAAGTTTGGAAGATGATATTAGCATTTACATATCATTACGAATTTATGGTCTCTAAATGATATATTTCATACCAAGATAAAAACAATATTTTTGGAAACGTGAAATAAATTTACTGTATCGGCCCTTATTATGTAATACTAAATATCTATAACAAAATTTGTTATAAACTTGGTGCAGGATGTTGTTGAAATATCTAAATTAACATTAAAAAATAACACTAGTTGAAACAATAAGATTTCAAATTGGGCTACTATTTTATCACAAAAATAACATATTTTGTTATAAATTTCACAATAAATATAAGTAATTTAAAACAGAAAATATTTTTTACTGGTCTTGATAGGTCTCCAGATCGTGGCCAACAATCATAAATTTTAGTTTTTTTTGTCTAAACAAGATTATTATTGAAGAACATCAAGCTAAACCCATTACAGATTTGGCAAACTTTTCAAATAAGGCCAGCGTTGTGATATCTATGGCTTTGCTATATCCATTTTATTGACCTCTTTTTGGGCAATTCGGTGAGCATTTTTGAGATCATATTCTGATAAAATCTTGATACAACATTTAAAAGATAATGGCTACTAAGAACAAAATATCAGTGCTTCGTTCGGTTACGTGCTATGTTTCATCGCTAAAATTTCTCTAAAATACATATTTATAATTTTATTTCTTTTAGGTTTGCACGAAATAAAAGCCTGCCAGGTATTGCAGTATTCATGTGAATTATATCCACGGTTTTGGCATCTGACCTTCCCAGCATCGTTTTCCATGGAACAAAGACACGCATGTTTCATAATAAAACATTTTGCGGCATCATTTTGAAAATTTATAAGTTTTGATTGATCATTATGATTCTTCGGACCTCCGAAGAAGAAATCTTAATGTTAATTTATTGCTGTTTCCGATCTTTTGACCTTATAGCTGAACTTTTAAATGTTTATCGATAAAAATGATTAATAGAATCGATGAAAGATTTGAAAGATCCGTCTACTCCTGGGTAATTTTTCAAAGGTTGTTAGGAGTAAGGCCATTGAAACGGTATAATCATTAGAATTTTAGCATCAAATCAATACATAAATTACCGAAGGGCGGTCAAACATTTTCCTAAAATCCATTAAAAATGTATGGAGAAAGTACTATGAGGGTAGAAGAAGGAAAACCGAAAAAACATCAAAATAACACGTATCAGCGGTAAATCAAGCCTTCATCGTGAGTATTTCGAAAATTTTCAAATCTTCAAAAAATAAAATCATAGGTGTTTTTTAAAACCAGAAGCAAATGAATCCTCGAATGTGTTCTACTTTTTCAAGTAAACATATTCTGATAGAGATACGACGAATCTGTGGTAGACTCTAATTCATGCTACAAGATTTATTAAAAATTATGTACACAGCACATGTCAAATTCAATTCACCCCTTGTATATTTATGGCTAGCGTAAAAAGCTGGATATAATAATATACCGTGGACCCCCGGTAATATGACCGCTTTTAATCTGAACACTTTTTAATTTGAACCCCGTTGGTTTGAACATCGTTCAAATTAAAATGGTTCAAACGTCATTTACACGTGGAATCGAGAGAAGAAAAATAAACATTGTGAAACGGAACGCAGAATCAAAACAAACCAGCAAAGAGAGCGGCCAGAAACCAGTTTTTCTGATGCAAATAGAGTAACCAGAAGTTCAAATTAAAAATGAACCCCGTTAATTTGAATGAGGTACCGTTCAAATAACCTGGTTCCACGGTATTATAAAATACGTATAATACGTATATAATACGGTAGTCTTCAGTGGACTGGTTATCAGCAATTTTGACAGAAATCCCGGCAAAAAACATGTTTGCTGGGGCACGGCTGTGCGATTCTCGGTAAAAGTTCAACATTTTGCTGAGATCCGGTAAAAAATTAATGTTATTATCGAATCCTTCTTTAGCTTTAAATTATTTAGCTCAAATTGGATCTGTGGCATAAACTCGAATAAATATAATAAATGCTAAAGCATTCGATGAATTTGATTGCTCTACGCATGCGGTCGCGTAGCTCAGACGAATAATGACGGTGGAAGACCGACACTTGATTACAATTAGAGCAATCAAACTAAACATGCTTAAGCAAAATTCACAACCAAGACTTTAACAAAAACAAAATGGTTTTCATACGGCCAGTTGCCGAATAAAACTTATAATTTGTGTCGTAACTATATCTCAATTTATAAAACATGTCGTATCGGCATAATGTTTTAATCGGTTTCTCTCAATAAATAATATTGCTATAGTCATTGAGCACGATTTGCTTGTTTATAAATTAACTGTCAATTCATGCCATGAAGGATGCCTTTCCAACGACACCCGACCAGTAGATAATGTGAATTTATATCAGGCCTTGTTATTCTGTTACAGGTTTCTATAACAGCGTTGTTATAAAACATGTACCATTAGTAGTTAAAATAACAAAATTGTAACAAAATCTCTTCTAGTTTTAACAAAATATTACTGAATATGTTATTTTTTGAAAAATTATAACTCGTTGTGTTACATAAAAGGGTGAAAATACATACTATAACAAATTATGTTCTTGAAAGATAATGATTATCCATAATGTAGGCAATTAACTTTGGCCAGCTGTTTCACTTTGAATATAAGTTCAAGTTATACTGTATTGGTACCTTCGTTTTTCCAATTTCTATCTACCAAAAATGTAGGCAATTTTTTCTCCGGTAGAAATAAACATAACACATTATGTTATAATCGTATTATGACGCCATGAAATTTTCTTTCCTCCATTTTGGAGAATTTATAACAAAATTATTGCAAGTTTTGTTATTTGTAACACATATTGATATAATTGTGATAAAATTTTGTTATGACTAACTGGTCAGGAACATTCTACACGCAGATGAAATTACTCTTATTCTCTTTGTTTACTCACATTCGCAATGCGCTGAAGGTTGTCTCTCCAGCGGGCAGCATGATAAACACGGAGACAGCTATCTCTTATTCTCTCTTTTACATTTCGTTTGACAGAACATACTCGATTGAGTAGTACAGCACCATTCGAAATCTTGTACTGCGACTGAATCTATTCAGACGAATTACATAATGCAATTTTTCGAAACGATACAAAACGGAATCATGATTCGATTCGAGATGCGCAATGTCGCCCCAGGTATTAATTTCCTACTCAGATTTCTCATTTCACAATCCTCACTATTTGCAATAAGAAACGATAAATTTGAAATAAGAAGTGGGAAGTGACACATGACGAGCTCCCTTCTCGTCTCACTCCCAATTTTGACTTCTCATTTCTCACTTCTCAATGTGCAATTTCACACACACTTTCATGATGAGAAAAATTCTAGACAACATTTGAAAAGGGCGTAGCAGCCAAATTTATTCCTTCTGATTCTTCTCCTACATATAAAGTCATCTATGTGGACGAAGAATCCAGAAGATAAATTTACTTCTTATCTTCTTATCTAACCACTATCTCTTTTCCTGGCGCTCACGGGATGCAGTGATTCCTCAGTCTCTTGTAACAATAGATGTAGAGCTAATGTTTTCCTTATCCCAAATTGACTAAGAAGGCGTGGCCTGTATTTTATTGATCTTCAACAAGCCGCTACAAATATTGATGAATTATGTCCTCTAACTGGTCTCCGAAAAGAAGGGATAGAAAAAAATGATAAAATGAAAAAAAATATATATATATATATATATATATATATATACATATCAAGGAAAAAAATTCGGATTGGTTGACAAACAGTTTATAAAAACAAAACTTCTACGGAAATTTTATTGTTACGCATAACAAATTGTTATTTTTGATGAAAAAAATCCAAGCAGGGAGACACATTTTTTAAATATTTTATCGTCTTGAACTCTTAATGTTTTCTAATTCCAAGATGGCTTCATGGGTCAGCTGTGCATTTTTGTTTTTTCTCGGACAATCGCGACTAGCAACTACGAAGTGCCTTAAAGCCATTACTTAATTAGTTTCTGTGTAAATGTATTTATTTTGAGTTACGATTTTGCTTTTAGTTGTTTGTTTGCTTGTTGTTATTCATCTGGATCCCTTGAAAGGAGAACCTCTCCACTGGGATTCTGTTATGTTATGAAACTTTAATTGGTAGTTTTCACTCTCGTATTTAGATGCATAGTTGTTTATCTTCTCAGCTTTTAAATTTAAATTATTCGAATATCTTTGCTTTCTCCTTGCCAAATAATAAACTGAGATAGTTTATTATCCATCCATTTACAGGAAATTCTAGACTAGAGTTTCTTGGTGTGGGGGAGAGTGGCTTGCCATTGAAAAGAGTGTATAGTCAATCAATCAATTCGACTTTTTCGAATTGGACGTTTATTCGAAAGGGTTGTTAATTCGAAAATCGTTGGACGAAAATGTCATTTGGGCGCAAAGGAATGCACGCCAAACTGGTAGTTCTGCCGAACTCGTTTCCTCAACAGGCCATTTGGTGAAAATGGTTATTTGGCCGAAAATGGCATATAGCGGAAAAAATCGTTTAAGGCTCTATAAACCGTAATCAATCCGATAATGACGATGATTTTATTCGAATCCGCACTAATACTAATAAAGTTTTAAACTAAATCAATATTTTGGGGCTATTTACGGACTTACCCTCCATCATAATATATTCATTGCATTTCCATATTAATTTTCACTTATCAACATAGCATTACTGAGGAATTGCTGGAAAACGCTGAAAACTGCGTTTTCCTCGCCGATATTCGTATGTTCATCGAACGCATACTAACGTTCGAACGTTCGGATCAAACACATACACACTCACTTCATTTTCATTTAATCTTTTCCCATTTTTTCCTTGATTTTATCACTCCTAACATATTCACTAACTGGTTTCACATTTTCTTCAATCTTGACTACCAATAAATTCACTTCACGCCCAAAAACAGGTAAACTGCCCAAAAATCGAAGTGAGAGACAAATTTGACGACCGTATTTTGAATGCAATAAAATGCGAAGACTCAAATCTCTAGCGCAATAATGAAATGAGTTCAAAATCTACGCGATGCAACTCATTCAATCCGAACAATACAACATAGCAAGCCAACACGCAAACAAAGACGTCATACACAAGAAATATCATCTTTTCACCGTTGCCAAATTTATTTATTGGAAAAATCATTGCTTTGTCGAATTGAACAATAAAACCAAAAATAAATTTTAAACATGTTATGAAGCTTCTATTACATTCCAAATGGTGTATAGAATTTATTAAACCGATAAATACCCATATATTTGATACACCATGAACATGTCTTATAATATAATATAAACAATTCGTCAGAGTCTGGCAACATTATGCATCAGCTGGCATATTTTTCAGTTGTAAACAACATTTTATTTATCGCTGCTGCACATTTCCGTATCAAATGCATCATTATTACAAACAAGTTATACAGTCATTAATTTTCAAAACATTGTGATGGAGTCTTGAGCCTTAACCAAAAATGCTGTTTTGCCAAAATGGTCGTTTAATAGAAAAAAGGCGATGAGACGTCTTACTTTTCACTTTTCAGTTATTACTTTTCACTTCTCATTTCTTATTACATACTTACTTCTAACCACTCAATTATCGTTAAACACATCACGCTTTATACATTACGACATTTTTGGTCATTCATCAAATGACATTTTCGATTGAGCAAACGACAGTTTCGGTCAATTGGCCAAATCTGCCAATTATTTTTTCTACCGAACACCTTTTTAAGCTAAATTTCTTGCTCGTTGAAACGACATTGTTGTCCAAACGACTTTTGGCCTAATTGGCTGATAGGGCCAAACAACTTTTGGTCTAGTGGCCTTTGGACAAACGGCTTTCGAACCTATATTTTTTTTCGGCCAGCCGGCTCTTACTTCATTTAGTCATGCAAAATAATTTTTAAAAAATTCACACTGACGATCTTTTTGCTTAAAGCCCGGTTGCTTTTGATGTTGAACGTCTTCTAGCTGTGAAAGAGCATCTTAATACGGTTTCTTCTCGCATTAACAGATCCGTACGTAAAAGGATCCCAAGTAACATTTTGAATTCTATTTAGATTTATTCAAGTTTTATTGCAGTTTTATCAAGGCAGTTTTATATTCGCAGAAACTGTAGAGTTTTATCATAGTTTTCGTCTAGTCAAAGTTACTTCAACGCTAAATTCTCTTATAATAGTTTTATGATATGCTCCAGATCCATCTTAAGCTGTTTATTTTGATAAATTATCCAGCAAAAGCACTTTATCCCAATTGAACAACTTGTTTTCAATGGATATGTAAACAACATGTTATAATGCAAGCACAAAACTTATAACGCTCTTCAATAAAACTCTTGTTTTGATCACTACTAATTAGTTTTATTCAAGACAAACTAAGCTTCGTCGCTATAAATCTAGTTCATTTATCATGCTGTTCATAAAGCTAACAGGTTTTGTATGAGATAAAGTGGTTTTAATCCAATCTTATGAAGGTTTTCGATCAAACTATTGAAATCATGGCTTCAAATTTCTTGATGGGAGCCATTTCTATATGAACGCTGAAAACTATTTGTTTTCATTTCAAATGCATGAGTCCTTTCATAGATTGGAGCTTAAAACAAATATTTTACATCTGCGAAATAAAAGTAGAGCAAAAATTATTTGTTTGGGTGTGTACAATTTTAAATAAAATAGTTTTTCAAAATAATACTATATCTTGCGATTTGAATAGCGCATTCATTATTTATTACATTTATTCAGAAAGCATCGACAAAGTGGTTGTGGCATGTGGATTTACACGATCACAATGCAATTAAGTTTCAATTTTTCAACGTATCCATCATCATTTTCATCATTATGAGATACTGTTTCATTTGGTTCAGACAAAATTCAATATAAACAAGTATAACCATCAGCGGATCTAGATAACGAAAACACATGCTGTCAAATTCCTTAGTAACCCTAATAGGGTGTTATGCTGATCTTTCATGCCATCATAAGCCAGTTTTAAGCAAACCTTGGAACCAGTGCTGTAGTTGTGAACTGAAAGCTAGTTAGTCGGCGAAAATTGGGGGCGTTACCACACATAGGCAATAGAGGGCACACTAAAAATAACCATTAGCACGCAACATCTTCCTTAAAACACCTTGTTTCTATCGTTTCATTAAAGGCATTGGAAAACATCAAAGCACGAAAAGTTGCATCAAGATGTCAAAACGTTAGAATTGTGATCAATGTTTTTAAAATTGCAATGCAGTACGTTTTGACATTTGGAAACAAAAACAAAGAATACTGCATTTAGTGTTGCAAACACGAAACAAAATCATTGTTGCATATTTTTACCATATAACTTCAATGCGTCTTTCAAAATTTAATTGTTTTTTAAATTAAGTTGCAGATAAGTTGAATGTATCTTCATGTTTAATTTAGCATCGTTCAACGTTTTGACAACACATTTTTTTCCTATGATTATGCAATCAAGTAACAGGAAACCCAAGTACAAAACTTCATAATCGTATGGTTTTTATGGTGGGTCAACATGCAGTCCCTTCGAAGTGTTGAATGGTGCTGTGGTAGAGTGAAGGACTATCAATCACAAGATCTATAAATCGAATCATTTTATATTTTTTTTATTTTTCCTGTAGTATTTTGCAACATGATTGTAATTTTACTGCAATTGAAGAAAGTTTCCGTAGGCTCCACCTCTTGGGTTTTTTAGATTGCGAGAGAGTTATAATTGATGGCACATATACAAAGATTGCTTCTTTCCGAATAGTTGCAACACAGTGAAATATTCAGTAGTGAAACAATTTGTGCTGTTTGGGAACTCAAATATAGTAAAAATTGAAGATGGTTTTCGAACTCCGCAGAAAGTGGGAACGTCATAAAGCGCTTTCTATGCCAAAATGAAACCTACGACCATCATAAATAAAGGCATTGAGGCAATACATCAGAGGGTGGGTGGGGATGTTTTGTTTGCCATACTTCTAGTGCAGGGCAGCAGGGACAGCAGGAACAGCATGATGTCCAAGGGCTTGACGACCCCTCCCCAGCTGTCTGCGAGTCAGGAGAACTGCCTAGGGCGTGGTGGGATTTAGCGGTGGTCTGCTAAAATCCTCCCAAAAACCACAAGTGCCCGTAAGCGGACTCTATCAAAGCGACTGTGTGCCGCTTAAAGCCAAGCCCAGGGAGGAGTGCCACTGGCATGTGGAGTGTCCCTACTTCGGTAGGGTAGTGCGTGAGCTGCTGGCAGGGAGGTGAGTGATCTGTTGTGCTGAGGCAGGAGTGTCATGGCAGTCGCCGCCGCTATGGCCACCTCGAAGCGCAAGAAGTCTGAGTATGGACTGCATGCTAAGGTAAGAGTGTCGTAGCGTAGTATCGTTGATTAGTCCCCACATACCGCTATCGACACCTCGAGGCATGGCAGTGGAGTGTTAGAATAAGTTGTAGTGTCCTCTTCGGTAGGGTGGCGCGTGAGCTGCTTCGGCAGGGAGTGAGTGATCTGGTTGTGCTGGGGCAGGAGTGTCATAGCGTGTCTCGCCGCTATTGTCACCTCAAAGCGCAGCAGAAGTCTGAGTATGGACTGCACATGCTGGGGGCAGGAGTCAGGTATCCATCGACACCTCGAGGCCTTGCAGTGGAGTGTTGATGAGCACCCGAGGTCACATGGAGCGAATGGTCTTTGGAGCTCTTCGGCGGCAGGGTAGCAGTGGGTTGCCACACACCTTCAGTTGTATGTGGTGTCATGGGGAGTGTCCCTGCTTCGGCAGGGAGTGCGTATGGTCTGCTTCGGCAGTGGTGTGATTAGTCTGCTCGTGCTGAGGCAGAGTGTCGTAGCGCAATATCTGTAGGCCCAGGCAGTTACCGCTATTGACACCTCGAGGCATGGCAGCAGCGTCGGGAGAGCATCCAGTAGACTCAAATGGGTAGATGAATGAGCACCCAAGTCAGTCTGCGTGGGACGAGTGCCTGTGTGAGCGATAATGAGTGAGTACCTTAGCTGCCGTCCCCCAAGTAGTACTGAGGTGGTTCCTGGGGAAACGATGGGAGCCCAAGGGAGTTTAGTCGGTATTACCGGTATGGTCGAGTCCGACACTCCAGTACATTCCGTGTGAGGTTTGCAACTACAATGCACGTGTACTGGGTTAGTGTGTAAATGCATTCTCTAAAAAAAAAAAAAAAAAAAATGCTCCTAGCTGCAGCGGCCCATGGAGTGTCAATTGGCACATCAGGATCAATACTAGTAAGCCCTGATTATATCATTCTGGCCGCGTGTTAACGACCAGATATCGCAGTAATGTATTTGGATTTTGTGATATTGAAAGCGAATCGGACATTCTAATTTTTAGTGAGGCCGGTAACCCGACTTGAATCGGCGAGTATCAATGGCTAGCCTGTCTTCCGCCCGTCCGTGCGAGCCTTGTACGCTGTCTAATCCTGGCAAGCTTTTCCTGCTGGGTGGGAGTAGCTCAGGTGCCGTTTCCTGACTTGCGCTGATCTGGCTCTGAACAGGTAAGTGTTAACCAATGCATGAACACCTTGCATACCGAAAGACGACAACGATAACCATGGGATCATTAGGCGACTTCTCAGTAGGATTCGACGACAGCCACATGGGGCCTAATAATAATAAGTGCTATGTCTGAAACTTGATTATGCATATACAACGTGATAGATTTAGTTCGGAAAGGTATTGGAGGTAACCCCCTTCGTGGGATTTGATCCCGACCCCAGTTCCATGACAGGTGCTTTCCCTACTAAGCTACGAAGGACCTCCGTCGTCCACCGCAGCTTAGCGGGTACTGATGAAACCAAATTCCCAGCACCAGGTACCAGCCGATCTCTCGTACATTTTCAGAACTAACTCTCTCAAATGTATTTTGTACATCCAACCAAGTAGGATGAGTATTTAGTATTTCCGGCTCTACACACTTGCTTCATCAGCAACGGCGCTCAATGAAGTAGGTTGTGTGAGGTTTGCCAGTTTGGTCGTGGACGACGGTCGCTTGGCAATGGGGAAAGCACCTTCATGCGAACTGGGGTCGTGTCGTGGGATCAAAGCCCACCGAAGGGGCGGTTACTCTCAATACCTTTTCCGAATTAAATCTATCACATGTTGACATATGCATAATCAAGTTTCAGACATAGTAATTAATTTCCACCGGGGCTTAATACCCAGCATATAGACAATTAACTTTGATACTGAATAATAAGTGATTTAAAATTAATTCTTCTTAACAATAATGAGTGATTCAAAATTAATAATTAATTAATAGCACCAGAGTTTCCCAGCAGTGATGAGGTATAGCCCTGCAAAACAGTGACTACGGGATGCGGGTGGTCGCGAGCAACTCGATAATATCATCGAGTTCGCGAGTCAACAGAACATAAAGGAACTGAAACAGAACCTTTGGATGCTTCTGAGGTCAAGACAAGAACAGGACGTGTTTATCAGGGTGGTGGGAGAGAAGAGCAAAGGTGGCCAGCCCGAAACAGCTAAGGCAACAAAGCGAAGGCGCTCAGAGCAAAGCCAAACGACATGCGACCATAAAGGCCAAACGTTGTCTGGACGGAACAGATTGGGATACATAGGGCGTCGACCCAAGAAGGCGACTTCTCGGCCCAAAAAGGCGAAAGGCACCAACCAGACGCAAGTCGCCTGACCGGAAGAGGGTACCAGCCGGCCAGTGCCATCGGCGGGACCAAAAAATCCATGGCAGCTGTTCAGTAGGGCAAAGCGGAAGTCGAGCGTATCTCGACCTGCAAAGAAAGCAAAGCATAAAGACGAGGTTGGTGAAAACAGATAAGGAAAAGTACACCGAAGTCCTTAAATCGACGCGGGCGGCAGAAAAGCTTTCGGTGCTAGTTTAGGACATGCAAAGCGCCAGACGCACCAAGACCGGTGAAATGATCGGATTCTGAAACGCAGGCAAGCTAGTGGGACGGACTGGGAAGTTGGCCCAAGAGGTCTTGGGTGACGACGCCTATGTGAGGTCGTTGGGGGTGGAAGTGACCCTCCAGTTCAAGTAACTGGATGAGGTTACGAACGCGGACTGCTCTGCCATCAGCGAGCAGTGCGGCACAGAGGATGAAGACCTCTACGCCTGAAGGCGGTACTTTTGGCACGCAGGTAGCCTACCTCAGATCAGTCACGGAAGCCAAAAAAATTCATGAGAATGGAAGTTGAGATCAGCTGGTCATATGCCCAGTAAGCAAACTCCAGCCGCCATCAGTGGACAAGTGCTATTCTGCTTAGAGTCGGGGTACAAGTTCTACGACTGTATGGACCCAGACACGTAACCC